>NW_028232022.1:0-12500 GCF_054491065.1 Syngnathus leptorhynchus
CTCCATAGCTCCATACTTCCAGAGCTCATAGCTCCATAGCGCCATACTTCCATAGCTCCATAGCTCCATACTTCCATAGCACCAGAGCTCCATAGCTCCAGAGCTCCATAGCTCAGCCTGGGTGGCTGGTGGCTCCATAGCTCCATACTTCCATAGCTCCAGTCAGAGAGTTGGCGAAAATTGCACTAAGTGCGAAAGCCCATTCATTTACAACGGCGTGTCCACAAGGCGGCGACATTTCCCCGTTACCGGTGGCTGCGCGGCGGGTGAGTGACAGAGCTTATCCGAGCGGCTGGAACTCTGCGCCGGCGTGGTCGAGCGTGAGGCCTCGGCCCTTTGGCTGCCTGGTACCTAAAACACTTCCATTGATCCAGCCACGGAGGGTGCTGGCTGGTGGCTCCATAGCTCCATAGCTCCATAGCTCCATAGCTCCATAGCTCCATACTTCCATAGCTCCATACTTCCATAGCTCCAGACTTCCATAGCTCCATAGCTCCATAGCTCCATAGCTCCATACTTCCAGAGCGCCATAGCTCCATAGCACCAGAGCTCCAGAGCTCCATAGCTCCATAGCTCCATAGCCCCAGAGCTCCATAGCTCCATAGCTCCATAGCTCCAGAGCTCCATACTTCCATAGCTCCAGAGCTCCAGCCTGTCTGGTGGCTCCATAGCTCCATAGCTCCATACTTGCAGCCACGGAGCTGGCGAAATTGCACTAAGTGCGAAAGCCCATTCATTTACAACGGCGTGTCACAAGGCGGCGACATTTCCCCGTTACCGGTGGCTGCTTAGCGGGAGAGTGACAGAGCTTATCCGAGCGGCTGGAACTCTGGGCCGGCCTGGTCGAGCGGCTGGCCTCGGTAGTTGAGGTACCAGGGGCGGGCTGGGGAGCTCCAGGCGGGGCTTGTGAGAGAGTGTAGCCGAGCGGCTGGAACTCTGGGCCGGCGTGGTTGAGCAGCATGCCCGCGGAGGTGGCTCTTCCATAGGCACGGAGGGTGCTGGAGCTCCACACTTCCCTAGGCACGGAGGGTGCTGGAGCTCCACACTTCCATAGCTCCAGGCACGGAGGGTGCTGAGCTCCACACTTCCATAGGCACGGAGGGTGCTGGAGCTCCATACTTCCATAGCTCCAGGCACGGAGGGTGCTGGAGCGCCACACTTCCATAGGCAGGGAGGGTGCTGGAGCTCCACACTTCCATAGGCACGGAGGGTGCTGGAGCTCCACACTTCCATAGGCAGGGAGGGTGCTGGAGCTCCACACTTCCATAGGCAGGAGGGTGCTGGAGCTCCACACTTCCATAGGCAGGGAGGGTGCTGGAGCTCCACACTTCCATAGGCAGGGAGGGTGCTGGAGCTCCACACTTCCATAGGCAGGAGGGTGCTGGAGCTCCACACTTCCATAGGCACGGAGGGTGCTGGAGCTCCACACTTCCATAGGCAGGGAGGGTGCTGGAGCTCCACACTTCCATAGGCAGGGAGGGTGCTGGAGCTCCACACTTCCATAGGCAGGGAGGGTGCTGGAGCTCCACACTTCCATAGGCAGGGAGGGTGCTGGAGCTCCACACTTCCATAGGCAGGGAGGGTGCTGGAGCTCCACACTTCCATAGGCAGGGAGGGTGCTGGAGCTCCACACTTCCATAGGCAGGGAGGGTGCTGGAGCTCCACACTTCCATAGGCAGGGAGGGTGCTGGAGCTCCACACTTCCATAGGCAGGGAGGGTGCTGGAGCTCCACACTTCCATGGCAGGGAGGGTGCTGGAGCTCCACACTTCCATAGGCAGGGAGGGTGCTGGAGCTCCACACTTCCATAGGCAGGGAGGGTGCTGGAGCTCCACACTTCCATAGGCAGGGAGGGTGCTGGAGCTCCACACTTCCATAGGCAGGGAGGGTGCTGGAGCTCCACACTTCCATAGGCAGGGAGGGTGCTGGAGCTCCACACTTCCATAGGCAGGGAGGGTGCTGGAGCTCCACACTTCCATAGGCAGGGAGGGTGCTGGAGCTCCACACTTCCATAGGCAGGAGGGTGCTGGAGCTCCACACTTCCATAGGCAGGGAGGGTGCTGGAGCTCCACACTTCCATAGGGCAGGGAGGGTGCTGGAGCTCCACACTTCCATAGGCAGGGAGGGTGCTGGAGCTCCACACTTCCATAGGCAGGGAGGGTGCTGGAGCTCCACACTTCCATAGGCAGGGAGGGTGCTGGAGCTCCACACTTCCATAGGCAGGGAGGGTGCTGGAGCTCCACACTTCCATAGGCAGGGAGGGTGCTGGAGCTCCACACTTCCATAGGCAGGGAGGGTGCTGGAGCTCCCACACTTCCATAGGCAGGGAGGGTGCTGGAGCTCCACACTTCCATAGGCAGGGAGGGTGCTGGAGCTCCACACTTCCATAGGCAGGGAGGGTGCTGGAGCTCCACACTTCCATAGGCAGGGAGGGTGCTGGAGCTCCACACTTCCATAGGCAGGGAGGGTGCTGGAGCTCCACACTTCCATAGGCAGGGAGGGTGCTGGAGCTCCACACTTCCATAGGCAGGGAGGGTGCTGGAGCTCCACACTTCCATAGGCAGGGAGGGTGCTGGAGCTCCACACTTCCATAGGCAGGGAGGGTGCTGGCACATCCACACTTCCAGCCACGGAGCATGCTGGCACTTCCACCTTGCTTGCTAAGTCGGCGTGATCTTGCCCAAAAAGTCCCTCCTCACCTCCAGCTGGAAGTGGAAAAAAATCCTCCACCTGCTTGGCCGAGGTTCTGGAAGCCAGCAGCTCGCAGAATGTTGCCAAAGTTTCACTGGAAGGAAAAGAAAAGAGAAGACCGAGTGCGCATTTCACCTACCGCCGAATGTCCACAAGAGGGAAGTGTCACTCCGTCGCAGAATCTGCGCCGACGCACTCGGCACCCTTCGAATTTATGGTGCCGGTGCGGGTGTTCTGGGTGCAAAAAGGCCGCCCAAGTGGTAGAAAAAAATCAGACTTCGTCTCTTAGGTCGAAATTAATGCCAAGTTTTGAAATGCGCTGGCAGGGGTGGACCAGGGCCCGTTAGAAGTGCTTAGGCGAGGTCCTGGAAGCCTAACCCGGCGTGATCTTGTGCAAAAAGCGCTGCTGAGCTCCAGCTGGAAGTGTAAAAAGAACCGGGCTGGATCAAAAAAAGAACCGGGCGGCCCGTTAAAATTGCTTAGCCGAGGTCCTGGAACCCTAACCCGGCGTGATCTTGTGCAAAAAGCCGCTGCTGAGCTCCAGCTGGAAGTGTAAAAAGAACCGGCTGGTTCAAAAAAAGAACCGGGCGACCCGTTTAGAAGTGCTTAGCCGAGGTCCTGGAAGCCTAACCCGGCGTGATCTTGTGCAAAAAGCCGCTGCTGAGCTCCAGCGGAAGTGGAAAAAGAACCGGGCTGGATCAAAAAAGAACCGGGCTGGATCAAAAAGAACCGGGCGGCCCGTTAAAATTGCTTAGCCGAGGTCCTGGAAGCCTAACACGGCGTGATCTTGTGCAAAAAACCGCTCCCGAGCTCCAGCTGAAGTGTAAAAAGAACCGGGCTGGATAAAAAAAGAACCGGGCTGGATCAAAAAAGAACCGGGCGACCCGTTAAAATTGCTTAGCCGAGTCCTGGAAGCCTAACACGGCGTGATCTTGTGCAAAAAGCCGCTCCCGAGCTCCAGCTGGAAGTGTAAAAAGAACCGGGCTGGATAAAAAAAGAACCGGGCTGGATCAAAAAGAACCGGGCGACCCGTAAAATTGCTTAGCCGAGGTCCTGGAAGCCTAACCCGGCGTGATCTTGTGCAAATAGCCGCTGCCGAGCTCAGCTGGAAGTGTGAAAAGAACCGGGCTGGATAAAAAAAAGAACCGGGCTGGATCAAAAAAGACCGGGCGACCCGTTAAAATTGCTTAGCCGACGGTCCTGGAAGCCTAACACGGCGTGATCTTGTGCAAAAAACCGCTCCCGAGCTCCAGCTGGAAGTGTAAAAAGAACCGGGCTGGATAAAAAAAGAACCGGGCTGGATCAAAAAAGAACCGGGCGACCGTTAAAATTGCTTAGCCGAGGTCCTGGAAGCCTAACCCGGCGTGATCTTGTGCAAAAAGCCGCTCCCGAGCTCCAGCTGGAAGTGTAAAAAGAACCGGGCTGGATAAAAAAAGAACCGGGCTGGATCAAAAAAGAACCGGGCGACCCGTTAAAATTGCTTAGCCGAGGTCCTGGAAGCCTAACACGGCGTGTTCTTGTGCAAAAAGCCGCTCCCAAGCTCCAGCTGGAAGTGTAAAAAGAACCGGGCTGGATAAAAAAAAGAACCGGGCTGGATCAAAAAAGAACCGGGCGACCCGTTAAAATTGCTTAGCCGAGGTCCTGGAAGCCTAACACGGCGTGATCTTGTGCAAAAAGCCGCTCCCAGAGCTCCAGCTGGAAGTGTAAAAAGAACCGGGCTGGATAAAAAAAGAACCGGGCTGGATAAAAAAAAGAACCGGGCGACCCGTTAAAATTGCTTAGCCGAGGTCCTGGAAGCCTAACACGGCGTGTTCTTGTGCAAAAAGCCGCTCCCGAGCTCCAGCTGGAAGTGTAAAAAGAACCAGGCTGGATAAAAAAAAGAACCGGGCTGGATCAAAAAAGAACCGGGCGACCCGTTAAAATTGCTTAGCCGAGGTCCTGGAAGCCTAACACGGCGTGATCTTGTGCAAAAGCCGCTCCCGAGCTCCAGCTGGAAGTGTAAAAAGAACCGGCTGGATAAAAAAAGAACCGGGCTGGATAAAAAAAAGAACCGGGCGACCGTTAAAATTGCTTAGCCGAGGTCCTGGAAGCCTAACACGGCGTGATCTTGTGCAAAAAGCCGCTCCCGAGCTCCAGCTGGAAGTGTAAAAAGAACCAGGCTGGATAAAAAAAGAACCGGGCTGGATCAAAAAAGAACCGGGCGACCCGTTAAAATTGCTTAGCCGAGGTCCTGGAAGCCTAACACGGCGTGTTCTTGTGCAAAAAGCCGCTCCGAGCTCCAGCTGGAAGTGTAAAAAGAACCAGGCTGGATAAAAAAAAGAACCGGGCTGGTTCAAAAAAGAACCGGGCAACCCGTTAAAATTGCTTAGCCGAGGTCCTGGAAGCCTAACACGGCGTGTTCTTGTGCAAAAAGCCGCTCCCGAGCTCAGCTGGAAGTGTAAAAAGAACCAGGCTGGATAAAAAAAAGACCGGGCTGGATCAAAAAAGAACCGGGCGACCCGTTAAAATTGCTTAGCCGAGGTCCTGGAAGCCTAACACGGCGTGTTCTTGTGCAAAAAGCCGCTCCCGAGCTCCAGCTGGAAGTGTAAAAAGAACCAGGCTGGATAAAAAAAAGAACCGGGCTGGTTCAAAAAAGAACGGGCAACCCGTTAAAATTGCTTAGCCGAGGTCCTGGAAGCCTAACACGGCGTGATCTTGTGCAAAAAGCCGCTCCCGAGCTCCAGCTGGAAGTGTAAAAAGAACGGGCTGGATAAAAAAAGAACCGGGCTGGATAAAAAAAAAAGAACCGGGCGACCCGTTAAAATTGCTTAGCCGAGGTCCTGGAAGCCTAACACGGCGTGATCTTGTGCAAAAAGCCGCTCCCGAGCTCCAGCTGGAAGTGTAAAAAGAACCAGGCTGGATAAAAAAAGAACCGGGCTGGATCAAAAAAGAACCGGGCGACCCGTTAAAATTGCTTAGCCGAGGTCCTGGAAGCCTAACACGGCGTGTTCTTGTGCAAAAAGCCGCTCCCGAGCTCCAGCTGGAAGTGTAAAAAGAACCAGGCTGGATAAAAAAAAAGAACCGGGCTGGATCAAAAAAGAACGGGCGACCCGTTAAAATTGCTTAGCCGAGTCCTGGAAGCCTAACACGGCGTGTTCTTGTGCAAAAAGCCGCTCCGAGCTCCAGCTGGAAGTGTAAAAAGAACCAGGCTGGATAAAAAAAAGAACCGGGCTGGATAAAAAAAGAACCGGGCGACCCGTTAAAATTGCTTAGCCGAGGTCCTGGAAGCCTAACACGGCGTGTTCTTGTGCAAAAAGCCGCTCCCGAGCTCCAGCTGGAAGTGTAAAAAGAACCAGGCTGGATAAAAAAAAGAACCGGGCTGGATCAAAAAAGAACCGGGCGACCCGTTAAAATTGCTTAGCTGAGGTCCTGGAAGCCTAACACGGCGTGATCTTGTGCAAAAGCCGCTCCCAGCTCCAGCTGGAAGTGTAAAAAGAACCGGGCTGGATAAAAAAAAAGAACCGGGCTGGTTCAAAAAAGAACCGGGCAACCCGTTAAAATTGCTTAGCCGAGGTCCTGGAAGCCTAACCGGCGTGATCTTGCCCGAAAGTCGGCCTCTATACTTCCATTTTAGGTACCAGGGGCTATTAGTGTACTTGGTCCACTAGTCAGTGTACTCATCCAGTTACCCCCCGTTTTCAAACACCATCGGCACGTATAAGGGGGGGACTCTTGAGAGAGATGAGGTATATGCAGCGCAACACAATCCGCTCCGCGCTGGTTCCCATGTCGGCTACGGATGAATAAAACCAGCCTGTCCCCCCTGGAGCTCACGAGACACGGAATTTTTTCTAAGTGCCAACGGCTCTTCCGAGCAAACGTGTCCGCTCCGGCTGGTTCCCCGTCGGCCTCGAATGACGAAAAATGCCGGTCTCCGCCCGGAGCTCATGACAAACGAAAAATTTTCTAAGTGCCAACGGCACTAGCGAGCGAATGTGTCCGCTCGGCGCTGGTTCCCGGGTCGAACCCGGAAGACGAAAAACGCCGCTCTCCGCCCGGAGCTCATGACAAACGAAAAATTTTCTAAGTGCCAACGGCACTAGCGAGCGAATGTGTCCGCTCGGCGCTGGTTCCCGGTCGAACCGGAAGACGAAAAACGCCGCTCTCCGCCCGGAGCTCATGACAAACGAAAAATTTTCTAAGTGCCAACGGCACTAGCGAGCGAATGTGTCCGCTCGGCGCTGGTTCCCGGGTCGAACCCGGAAGACAAAAAACGCCGGTCTCCGCCCGGAGCTCATGACAAACGAAAATTTTCTAAGTGCCAACGGCACTAGCGAGCGAATGTGTCCGCTCGGCGCTGGTTCCCGGGTCGAACCCGGAAGACGAAAAACGCCGCTCTCCGCCCGGAGCTCATGACAAACGAAAAATTTTCTAAGTGCCAACGGCACTTGCGAGCGAATGTGTCCGCTCGGCGCTGGTTCCCGGGTCGGACCCGGAAGACGAAAAACGCCGGTCTCCGCCCGGAGCTCATGACAAACGAAAAATTTTCTAAGTGCCAACGGCACTAGCGAGCGAATGTGTCCGCTCGGCGCTGGTTCCCGGGTCGGACCCGGAAGACGAAAAACGCCGGTCCTCGCCTGGAGGTCCCAGCAAAATCGGCGAAAAAACGACTAAGTGTCAACTTTCGAAAAAACGACTAAGTGCCCACGGCTCTGCGGGGCTTGTGAGTCCGCCCCGCGCCGTTCGGTGGTCGGCCTCAAAAAGCAAAAAAATCAGCCTCTCTCCTGGAGCTCACCTCGAGGTACCAGGGGGTGAGGTACCCGGGCTAAGGTGCAGTACCTTTTTTGGTCTTCAGGTGCGCCAGAGTACAATGAAATGGTCCCAGTAGTCAGTGTACTCATCGACTTTCCCCCCGTTTTCCAAAGCACCTCGTTTACGAGTATGGAGGAGATGGTGCTGGTCTCCCCACGGCGTCGGACACGCCGTCCTCGACAGCACAAGGTCGGATAGAAGACCTGGAAAGCGCCGTGGCACGCGCTGGAGGTGGGCACTTTGCGAAAAAACGACTAAGTGTCAACTTTCGAAAAAACGACTAAGTGTCAACTTTCGAAAAAACGGCTAAGTGTCAACTTTCGAAAAAACGACTAAGTGTCACCTCTCTGAAAAAATGGCAAAGTGTCGCCTCTCTGAAATTTTTCTAAGTGCCCACGGCTCTGCGGGCTCGTGCATCCGAGCCGCGCCGGTTCTGCAACCGGCCTAGAATGACGAAAAATAACGGTCTCCTCCTGGAGCTCACAGCCAATTGTGGCGAAAAAGTGGCAAAGTGCCCACGGCCCTGCCGAGCTTTGGCGTCCGCTCAGCGCCGGTGCCGCAGTCGGCTCGAATGACGAAAATGACGGTCTCCTCCTGGAGCTCACAGCCAACTTGGCAAAAAGTTTCTAAGTGCCCACGGCCCTGCCGAGCTTGGCGTCCGCCCAGCGCCGGTTCCGCAGTCGGCCTCGAATGACGAAAAATAACGGTCTCCTCCTGGAGCTCACAGCCAACTTGGCAAAAAGTTTCTAAGTGCCCACGGCCTGCCGAGCTTTGGCGTCCGCTCAGCGCCGGTGCGCAGTCGGCCTCGAATGACGAAAAATGACGGTCTCCTCCTGGAGCTCACAGCCAACTTGCAAAAAGTTTCTAAGTGCCCACGGCCCTGCCGAGCTTTGGCGTCCGCCCAGCGCCGGTTCCGCAGTCGGCCTCGAATGACGAAAAATAACGGTCTCCTCCTGGAGCTCACAGCCAACTTGGCAAAAAGTTCTAAGTGCCCACGGCCCTGCCGAGCTTGGCGTCCGCTCAGCGCCGGTGCCGCAGTCGGCCTCGAATGACGAAAAATGACGGTCTCCTCCTGGAGCTCACAGCCAACTTGGCAAAAAGTTTCTAAGTGCCCACGGCCCTGCCGAGCTTTGGCGTCCGCCCAGCGCCGGTTCCGCAGTCGGCCTCGAATGACGAAAAATAACGGTCTCCTCCTGGAGCTCACAGCCAACTTGGCAAAAAGTTTCTAAGTGCCCACGGCCCTGCCGAGCCTTTGGCGTCGCCCAGCGCCGGTTCGCAGTCGGCCTCGAATGACGAAAAATAACGGTCTCCTCCTGGAGCTCACAGCCAACTTGGCAAAAAGTTTCTAAGTGCCCACGGCCCTGCCGAGCTTTGGCGTCCGCCCAGCGCCGGTTCCGCAGTCGGCCTCGAATGACGAAAAATAACGGTCTCCTCCTGGAGCTCACAGCCAACTTGGCAAAAGTTTCTAAGTGCCCACGGCCCTGCCGAGCTTTGGCGTCCGCCCAGCGCCGGTTCCGCAGTCGCCTCGAATGACGAAAAATAACGGTCTCCTCCTGGAGCTCACAGCCAACTTGGCAAAAAGTTTCTAAGTGCCCACGGCCCTGCCGAGCTTTGGCGTCCGCCCAGCGCCGTTCCGCAGTCGGCCTCGAATGACGAAAAATAACGGTCTCCTCCTGGAGCTCACAGCCAACTTGGCAAAAAGTTTCTAGTGTCACATCTCTGAAAAAACGGCTAAGTGTCGACTTTCGAAAAAACGGCAAAGTGTCACATCTCTGAAAAAACGGCTAAGTGTCGACTTTCGAAAAAACGGCTAAGTGTCAACTTTCGAAAAAAACGGCTAAGTGTCGCCTCTCTGAAAAACGGCAAAGTGTCAACTTTCGAAAAAACGACAGAGTGTCGCCTCTCTGAAAAAACGACTAAGTGTCGACTCTGAGAAATGGCAAAGTGCCCACGGCTCTGCGGGCTCGTGCATCCGACCGCGCCGGTTCCCCAGCCGGCCTGAAATAAGGCAAAACCAGCCTCTCCGCCTGGAGCTCAGAGCCAACTTGGCGAATATTTTCTAAGTGCCCACGGCTCTGCGTGGCTACGGCGTCTGCCCAGCGCGGTTCCTGGGTCGAACCCCGAGGACGAGGAATGCCGGTCTCCGCCTGGAGGTCCCAGCTTAATCGGCGAAAATTTTCTAAGTGCCCACGGCTCTGCCGGGCTCGTGCATCCGACCCGCGCCGGTTTCCCCAGCCGGCCTGAAATAAGGCAAAACCAGGCTCTCCCCCTGGAGCTCAGAGCCAATTGTGGCGAAAAAACGACTAAGTGTCAACTTTCGAAAAAACGACTAAGTGTCAACTTTCCAAAAAAACGGCTAAGTGTCGACTTTCGAAAAAACGGCTAAGTGTCAACTTTCGAAAAAACGACTAAGTGTCGCCTCTGAAAAAACGACTAAGTGTCGCCTCTCTGAAAAAACGACTAAGTGCCCACGGCTCTGGGGGCTTGTGAGTCCGCCCCGCGCCGGTTCGGCGGTCGGCCTCAAAAAGCGAAAAATCAGCCTCTCTCCCTGGAGCTCACCAAAAATTTGTCGAAATTTTTCTAAGTTCTCCTCGAGGTACCAGGGGGTGAGGTACCCGGGCTAAGGTGCAGTACCTTTTTTGGTCTTCAGGTGCGCCAGAGTACAATGAAATGGTCCCAGTAGTCAGTGTACTCATCGACTTTCCCCCCGTTTTCCAAAGCACCCCGTTTACGAGTATGGAGGAGATGGTGCTGGTCTCCCACGGCGTCGGACACGCCGTCCTCGACAGCACAAGGTCGGATAGAAGACCTGAAAAGCGCCGTGGCACGCGCTGGAGTGTCACTGTGGCGAAAAAGTGACTAAGTGTCAACTTTCGAAAAAACGGCTAAGTGTCAACTTTCGAAAAAACGGCTAAGTGTCAACTTTCGAAAAAACTGCTAAGTGTCAACTTTCGAAAAACGACTAAGTGTCGCCTCTCTGAAAAAACGGCAAGTGTCAACTTTCGAAAAAACGACTAAGTGTCAACTTTCGAAAAAACGACTAAGTGTCACCTCTCTGAAAAAATGGCAAAGTGTCAACTGCGAATGTGGTGGTGCATGGAAGGAAGTGGAGGACGGCCGCCTCCTTAAACACAGGCCGGAGAGGAGCGTCAGGGCCAGGCTCCTCAAACATGGACCGAGTGTCGCCCTTAACACAGACCAAGGGAGGACGGCCGCCTCCTTAAACACAGGCCGGAGAGGAGCGTCAGGGCCAGGCTCCTCAAACATGGACCGAGTGTCGCCCTTAACACAGACCAAGGGGAGGACGGCCGCCTCCTTAAACACAGGCCGGAGAGGAGCGTCAGGGCCAGGCTCCTCAAACATGGACCGAGTGTCGCCCTTAACACGGACCAAGGGGAGGACGGCCGCCTCCTTAAACACAGGCCGGAGAGGAGCGTCAGGGCCAGGCTCCTCAAACATGGACGAGTGTCGCCCTTAACACGGACCAAGGGGAGGACGGCCGCCTCCTTAAACACAGGCCGGAGAGGAGCGTCAGGGCCAGCTCCTCAAACATGGACCGAGTGTCGCCCTTAACACAGACCAAGGGGAGGACGGCCGCCTCCTTAAACACAGGCCGGAGAGGAGCGTCAGGGCCAGGCTCCTCAAACATGGACCGAGTGTCGCCCTTAACACGGACCAAGGGGAGGACGGCCGCCTCCTTAAACACAGGCCGGAGAGGAGCGTCAGGGCCAGGCTCCTCAAACATGGACCGAGTGTCGCCCTTAACACGGACCAAGGGGAGGACGGCCGCCTCCTTAAACACAGGCCGGAGAGGAGCGTCAGGGCCAGGCTCCTCAAACATGGACAGAGTGTCGCCCTTTAACACAGACCAAGCGGAGGACGGCCGCCTCCCTAAATACAGGCCGAACCGGAGCGCGAGTGTCGCTCCTTAAACACGGACGAGTGGAGGACGGCCGCCTCCTTAAACACAGGCCGAACAAAATGACACAAAGTGTCAACTGCGAATGTTGTCCATCCAAGGAAGGAGCGTGATGCCCGGCCGGCTCCTTAAACACAGGCCGAGAGTCGCCCCGGACGGTCCGCCTCGCGGCGCCCGTCTGCTCGGATAAAATGACACAAGTGTCAACTACGAATGTTGTCCATCCAAGGAGGGAGCGTGATGCCCGGCCGGCTCCGAAAACACAGGCCGAGAGTCGCCCGGACGGTCCGCCTCGCGGCGCCCGTCTGCTCGGATAAAATGACACAAAGTGTCAACTGCGAATGTTGTCCATCCAAGGAAGGAGCGTGATGCCCGGCCGGCTCCTAAAACACAGGCCGAGAGTCGCCCCGGACGGTCCGCCTCGCGGCGCCCGCCCGCTCGGATAAAATGACACAAAGTGTCAACTACGAATGTTGTCCATCCAAGGAAGGAGCGTGATGCCCGGCCGGCTCCTTAAACACAGGCCGAGAGTCGCCCCGGACGGTCGCCTCGCGGCGCCCGTCTGCTCGGATAAAATGACACAAGTGTCAACTACGAATGTTGTCCATCCAAGGAGGGAGCGTGATGCCCGGCCGGCTCCGAAAACACAGGCCGAGAGTCGCCCCGGACGGTCCGCCTCGCGGCGCCCGTCTGCTCGGATAAAATGACACAAAGTGTCAACTGCGAATGTTGTCCATCCAAGGAAGGAGCGTGATGCCGGCCGGCTCCTTAAACACAGGCGAGAGTCGCCCCGGACGGTCCGCCTCGCGGCGCCCGCCCGCTCGGATAAAATGACACAAAGTGTCAACTACGAATGTTGTCCATCCAAGGAAGGAGCGTGATGCCCGGCCGGCTCTTAAACACAGGCGAGAGTCGCCCCGGACGGTCGCCTCGCGGCGCCCGTCTGCTCGGATAAAATGACACAAAGTGTCAACTACGAATGTTGTCCATCCAAGGAGGGAGCGTGATGCCCGGCCGGCTCCGAAAACACAGGCCGAGAGTCGCCCCGGACGGTCCGCCTCGCGGCGCCCGTCTGCTCGGATAAAATGACACAAAGTGTC